>NC_088224.1:29420217-29425217 GCF_036934945.1 Oncorhynchus masou masou | reverse complement strand
GGTTACCTGCCGCCCTGTATGGTTTGGGGGTAGAAGCTGTTTAGAAGCCTCTTGGACCTAAACTGGGCGCTCCGGTACTGCTTGCAGTGTGGTAGCAGGGAGAACAGTTTATGACTGGGGTGGCTGGAGTCATGCCAGATCTTTTCAGTCTCCTGAGGGGGAATTGGTTTTGTCGTACCCTCTTTACGACTGTCTTGGTGTGCTTGGACCATGTTAGTTTTTTGTTGTTGTGGACGCCAAGGAACTTGAAGCTCTCAAACTGCTCTACTACAGCTCTGTCAATGAGAATGGGGGCATGCCCGGTCCACTTTTTCCTGTAGTCCAAAATCATCTCCTTTGTCTTGATTACATTGAGGGAGAGGTTGTTGTCCTTGCACCACATGGTCAGGTCTCTGACCTCCTCCCTATAGGCTGTCTCATCATTGTCGGTGATCAGGCCTACTACTGTTGTGTCATCAGCAAACTTTATGATAGTGTTGGAGTTGTGCCTGGCCATGCAGTCATGACTGAACAGGAAGTACAGGAGGGGACTGAGCACGCACCCCTAAGGGGCCCCCATGTTGAGGATCAGCATGGTGGAATTTTTGTTACATACCCTTACCACCTGGGGGTGGCCCGTCAGGAAGTCCAGGATCCAGTTGCAGAGGGAGCTGTTTAGTCACAAGGTCCTTAGCTTAGTGATGAATTTTGAGGGCACTATGTTGTTAAACGTTGAGCTGTAGTCAATGAATAGCATTCCCACATAGGTTCTTTGTCCAGGTGGGAAGGGCAGGGTGGAGTGCAGTAGAGACTGCATCATCTGTGGATCTGTTGGTGCGCTATGCAAATTGTGGTGGGTCTAGAGTTTCTAGGATAATGGTGTTGATGTGAGCCATGACCAGCCTTTCAAAGCATTTCATGGCTACAGATGTGAGTGCTACGGGTCGGTAGTCATTTAGGCAGGTTACCTTAGTGCTCTTGGGCACAGGGACTATGGTGGTCTGCTTGAAACATGTTGGTATTACAGACTCAGACAGGGAGCAGTTGTAAATGTCAGTGAAGACACTTGCCAGTTGGTCAGTGCGTGCTCGGAGTACACGTCCTGGTAATCTGTCTGGCACAGAGGCCTTGTGAATGTTGACCTGTTTTAAGGTCTTACTCACATTGGCTGCGGAGAGCGTGATCACACAGTCATCCGGAACAGTTGATGCTCTCGTGCATGTTTCAGTGTTACTTTCCTCGAAGCGAGCATAGAAGTTATTTAGCTCATCTTGTAGGCTCGTGTCACTGGGCAGCTCTCGGCTATGCTTCCCTCTGTAGTCTGTAATAGTTTGCAAGCTCTGCCACATCCAACGAGCATCGGAGCCGATGTAGTACGATTCGATCTTAGTCCTGTATTGACACTTTGCCTGTTTGATGGTTCGTCAGAGGGCATATCCGGATTTCTTATAAGCTTCTGGGTTAGAGACCCGCTTCTTGAAAGCAGCAGCTCTAGCCTTTAGCTCAGTGTGAATGTTGCCTCTAATACATAGCTTCTGTTTGGGGTATGTAGGTACAGTCACTGTTGGGACAACGGCATCGATGCACTTATTGATAAAGCCAGATGTGGTGTACTCCTGAATCTCATCGGAAGAATCCTGGAACATATTCCAGTCTGTGCTAGCAAAACAGTCCTTTAGTTTAGCATCTGTTTCATCTGAACACTTTTTTATAGACCGAATCACTGGTGCTTCCTGCTTTAATTTTTGCTTGTAAGCATGAATCAGGAATACATGGCCAGATTTATGGTCAGATTTGCCAAATGGAGGGCGAGGGAGAGCTTTGTATGCATCTCTGTGTGTGGAGTAAAGGTGGTCTGGAATTATTTTACCTCTGGTTGCACATTTAACATATTGAAAGAAATTCGGTAAACCTGATTTCAGTTTCCCTGCATTAAAGTCACCGGCCACTAGGAGCGCCGTCTCTGGATGAGCGTTTTCCTGTTTGGTTATGGCAGAATACAGCTCATTTAGTGCGGTTTTAGTTCCATCCTCGCTCTGTGGTGGTATATAGACAGCTACGGGAAAAAAACAGATGAAAACTCTTTGAGTAAATAGTGAGGTCTGCAGCTTATCATAAGATACTCCACCTCTGGCGAGCAAATCTTTGAGACTTCCTTAAATATTGTGCACCAACTGTTGTTTACATAAATGCAATGGCCCCCGCCCCGTGTCTTACCAGAGGCTGCTGTTCTGTCTTGCTGATAGAATGTATAACCCGCCAACTCTATGTTCTTAATGTTGTCGTTCATTCACGACTCGTGAAGCATAAATTATTACAGTTTTTAATGTCCCGTTGGTAGGAAATACGTGCTTTCAGTTCGTCCCATTTATTTTCTAGCGATTGAACGTTAGCTAGCAGAACGGAGGGCAAGGGCAGGTTAGACACTCGTCGCCTGGTCCTCACAAGGCACCCTGATCTTTTGCCTCAGAATTGCCGTTTCCTTCTCCAGCGAGTCACGTGGATCAGGGCCTGGTCAGATGTCAAAAGTATATCCCTCGTGTCCAACTCATTGAAGAAAAACTCTTTGTACAGTTTGAGGTGAGCAATCCCTGTTCTGATGTTTAGAAGTTATTTTTGTCATAGGAGATGGTAGCAGCAACATTATGTACAAAACAAGTTACGAACAACGCAAAAAAATAAATAAATAGCATGATTGATTGAGGGCCGATAAGACGGCAGCCCTACCCTCCTGCAATGGTGACCAGGCCACTGTGGATCCTGCAGATGGACTGAGTGTCTTTAGAGTTGGGCTCAGTGACCAGAGGATGGATACCAATCTACACTGGCAGGACGTTTCCTCTCCGCTCGTCTCCTTTCTATATCAGGGCTGAGGTACAATAGTTGCAGACTTCGTTCAGAATGAAGTTGATGTCTTCCTCTCTGGGGATGGTGTAAGGCAGTGATGTCAGAGGGTGTGTCAGTCGTCCGCGATGGTCATCATCTCCCAGGGCAGGAAGAACATGACACGGCCGTCGCTGGTTGCCGGGTCCAGGAGACCCATCATGTCAGGACTGTAATAACCAGGGATGACTATGTGAACCCCAGCACTGGACTGACAGATTTTAGCGTTCTTCCCGTCATCCATTTTCCTCAGAGAGTCAGTGAACAGTCCCGAGGAGTTGATGACACATTTGGCTCTGACGTCAAATACATTTCCTGTGATAACGTCCCTGCAGCCCCACAGATCTTCTCCTTACCCATCTCAGCACTTGTCTTCTTCAGCAGGTGGACCACCTCTGTGTACTGTAGTTAGCGATTGCAGCAGTGTGTCTGGCTGCTGTCAGGGCAATCTGCATTGTTATGCTGTCCATCATAGTAGACAATGGCTCCCACCAGCTTGTCTTTCTTCTGCACGGGGAAGAGTTCCAGGGCCTTGTTCTTACTGAGGACAGAGCTACTCTTCAGACACTGGCCTCCAGCCACCAGGTCTTACATCTTTATACTAGCTCAGTAGTATGGCAGCTGCCACCATTTGTAAACATGGAACATAATGGGTAGTGGGGCGATGTCTAGCAGGTTGGAGCGCTCATGGAGAGCATCTTTCACCATCATGTATTGTTCATAATCTAATGTAATAATGGCCTTTTGGAGGTAGTATACTCTTCCGTGGCTGAGCTTGGTGCTCCGGCTGCTGGTCCCCGATGAGAAATCATTCCTCTCCACCAGGGCAGTCTTAAGGTTGCATGTGACAACACATCCGGAGCCCGCAGCCTGTCCCCTTATGACAAGGACATCAAACTCCTCAGTGTCTTGCAGGGTGGAGAGCTGAGCCTTTCTGGTTGGGAGCTCATCTTTAAATGGCTGCTGTAATTCCCCCTTCCGCTGCTACATACACCAGCCTGTGTCCATTTATTCTGTGGCTTTCTGTATTCCGACAGTTAGTGTTAGGCCCAGAAGAGCAGCGGCCGTCCCGGTCCGCATGATAGCTGTCCCTTTCAAGGCCTTCCAGAAGGCCATTGATCCTGATCCTGGAATGATTTTCAATGTTCAATTTTTTTTTTACATTTTACCTTTATTTAACCAGGCAAGTCAGTTAAGAACACATTCTTATTTTCAATGACGGCCTGGGAACAGTGGGTTAACTGCCTGTTCAGGGGCAGAACGACAGATTTGTACCTTGTCAGCTCGGGGGTTTGGACTTGCAACCTTCCGGTTACTAGTCCAACGCTCTAACCACTAGGCAATACCAGGAGAGCCAGGGCGTAAACTGAAAACGGTGATACAATTCACAATATGATTTTTTAGATGTTTTATGGTGATGTGTAGAATAAGTAAGCCATTTGAATTTCTTTGAATTCAATTCCACTTCCTTTCATTCAAATTCTATTCAAATAGAACTGCGGCCTGTTGAGTGTATCCAACTCAAATTCAATTCAAATTCATGAATTGAATTGGAAATAAAGAGCAGTCTACATCTTAATTCAGAATTGACCCCAATTCTGTAATATATTATAGTTCAATGGAGCTTGACGGTAAGAGCCAGTAGGCTACCAACAGTACAAACCTTTCTCTCTGGTTGTCAGGAAAAATATACATCTAATGGCCTCTTCTGCTGTCTACTGTGAGATAATGAAAGGGGTTTTCATGACAAAGCACATTTGTTGGTTTCTCCCAGAGCCATATATTTTTAAGAGAGTTCAGCCATGTTTTAGAACGGACACCATGTTTATAATGCATGCCCAATACATTCCGTCTTTATTCTCAAAGTGTTGGCAATGTAACAATATGATCCTGCCTCCAACAGTTCCCTATGAAATAACCCGCTATAAACAAGCAAAACATAACATACCATCTAGCCACAACCACTTTAATGCCTTCTGCATTCTGCATTGTTCTTCTTCTTCCTTTTTTTTGCACATGGCCTTCCGTTACCATGACAACCACCCCAAAATGTAAGGAAACAGAGAAAAAAAAGTAAGAGAAGGATTAAAGGGAGAGATAGAACAAGGAAGATAGCAAAAAACAGAGACAGACAGATG